>NC_057317.1:3775000-3777500 GCF_000687475.1 Ustilaginoidea virens | reverse complement strand
TACAAATTACAACTCGGGCCCCGGGGGGCCAGATTTCAAATTTGAGCTGTTGCCGCTTCACTCGCCGTTACTGGGGCAATCCCTGTTGGTTTCTTTTCCTCCGCTTATTGATATGCTTAAGTTCAGCGGGTATTCCTACCTGATTCGAGGTCAACTCTTGAGAAGTTGGGCGTTTTACGGGCAGTGGCCGCGCCGCGCTCCAAGTGCGAGGATAACTGAATTACTACGCAGAGGAGGCTGCGACGAGACCGCCGATTCATTTCGGGGGCGGCCCGCCCGGGCTGGCGGGCAGGGCCGATCCCCAACACCAAGCGCAAGACAGAGCTTGAGGGTTGAAATGACGCTCGAACAGGCATGCCCGCCAGAATACTGGCGGGCGCAATGTGCGTTCAAAGATTCGATGATTCACTGAATTCTGCAATTCACATTACTTATCGCATTTCGCTGCGTTCTTCATCGATGCCAGAACCAAGAGATCCGTTGTTGAAAGTTTTGATTCATTTTGATTTGCAAAAATCCACTCAGACATGCATTGGAAAACACAAGAGTTTTTTTGGTTGTATCCTCCGGCGGGCGCCTGGTTCCGGGTGCCCTCCCCCTCCCAGGCGCGAGGGCGTCGGGGGGGAGGCGGCTGCCCGGGGCTTGAAAGCCCGCCGAAGCAACGGCGTAGGTATAGGTTCACATGGGGTTTGGAGCGTAAAAACTCGGTAATGATCCCTCCGCTGGTTCACCAACGGAGACCTTGTTACGACTTTTACTTCCTCTAAATGACCGAGTTTGGAGAGCTTTCCGGCCCTGAGTGGTAGTTGCCCACCTCTCTGGGCCAGTCCGGACGCCTCACTGAGCCATTCAATCGGTAGTAGCGACGGGCGGTGTGTACAAAGGGCAGGGACGTAATCAACGCAAGCTGATGACTTGCGCTTACTAGGGATTCCTCGTTGAAGAGCAATAATTGCAATGCTCTGTCCCCAGCACGACGGAGTTTAACAAGATTACCCGGGCCTTCCGGCCAAGGGAGTACTCGCTGGCTCCGTCAGTGTAGCGCGCGTGCGGCCCAGAACATCTAAGGGCATCACAGACCTGTTATTGCCTCAAACTTCCATCGGCTTGAGCCGATAGTCCCTCTAAGAAGCCGGCGTACTGCCAAAGCAATACGGGCTATTTAGCAGGTTAAGGTCTCGTTCGTTATCGCAATTAAGCAGACAAATCACTCCACCAACTAAGAACGGCCATGCACCACCACCCACAAAATCAAGAAAGAGCTCTCAATCTGTCAATCCTCATTGTGTCTGGACCTGGTGAGTTTCCCCGTGTTGAGTCAAATTAAGCCGCAGGCTCCCGGTTGTTTTTACTTCTGGGGCCTCGCACCCGCTGGAAACGGCGGGTTGCGTGGTTGCCGCGCACGCTTTCGCGCACGCCCGGACTTTATCTTAGGCAGCGGCGGGCGCCTGGGCCTGCAAGCAAGCACGCGGCTTGCACCCCAAGAGCCCGCGCCACCCACCCCCGTCAAGTCTCTGAACCTTCCCCGTATGCGACCCCCGTAGAGGCCGCACCGTAGGGGCTTGGCTGCGGATTGTCCATTGTAGCATCCTCTCGCGTTGCTTCCGATACCCGAGGTCGTTAGCCTGGTGAGCAGGCCGTCGGTTTCCCGACGCCTGTCCGGAGCGAGGGCTTTAGGAGTTCCCCGTCAGTTTGAGGGTGTCGCCCTGCCGCGGGCGGCAGGACTAGCCATTAGTTTAGGGGAGAGCTCTCCCCTAGGAACACCACCGACCCTTTCGGGCGGCTTTCTGGAGCAGAGTTGACTGCGGCTTCACAGGTCAGGTTTACCCCTGGTGGTGCCCTTCCGTCAATTTCTTTAAGTTTCAGCCTTGCGACCATACTCCCCCTGGAGCCCAAGCACTTTGATTTCTCGTAAGGTGCCGAACGAGTCAAAAAATAACATCGTCCGATCCCTAGTCGGCATAGTTTATGGTTAAGACTACGACGGTATCTGATCGTCTTCGATCCCCTAACTTTCGTTCCTGATTAATGAAAACATCCTTGGCAAATGCTTTCGCAGTAGTTAGTCTTCAATAAATCCAAGAATTTCACCTCTGACAATTGAATACTGATGCCCCCGACTGTCCCTATTAATCATTACGGCGGTCCTAGAAACCAACAAAATAGAACCGCACGTCCTATTTCATTATTCCATGCTAATGTATTCGAGCATAGGCCTGCCTGGAGCACTCTAATTTTTTCAAAGTAAAAGTCCTGTTTCCCCGCCACACCCAGTGAAGGGCATGGGGTTCCACAGAGGGAAAGGCCCGGCCGGACCAGTGCACGCGGTGAGGCGGACCGGCCAGCCAGGCCCAAGGTTCAACTACGAGCTTTTTAACCACAACAACTTTAATATACGCTATTGGAGCTGGAATTACCGCGGCTGCTGGCACCAGACTTGCCCTCCAATTGTTCCTCGTTAAGGGATTTAAATTGTACTCATTCCAATTACAAGACCCAA
>NC_057317.1:3765000-3770000 GCF_000687475.1 Ustilaginoidea virens | reverse complement strand
TCCGACTTCCATGGCCACCGTCCTGCTGTCAAGATGTACTAACACCTTTTGTGGTGTCTGATGAGCGTCTACTCTGGCACCTTAACCTCGCGTTCGGTTCATCCCGCATCGCCAGTTCTGCTTACCAAAAATGGCCCACTAGTGCTGATACATTCGAATGCCCACGTTCAGTCAAGTAACAAGGGCTTCTTACATATTTAAAGTTTGAGAATGGATGAAGGCTATATAGCGCCCCCGGGTCCCTAATCATTCGCTTTACCTCATAAAACTGAGATCAACACTGCTATCCTGAGGGAAACTTCGGCGGAAACCAGCTACTAGAAGGTTCGATTAGTCTTTCGCCCCCATGCCCATATTTGACGATCGATTTGCACGTCAGAACCGCTGCGAGCCTCCACCAGAGTTTCCTCTGGCTTCACCCTATACAGGCATAGTTCACCTTCTTTCGGGTCCGGCCCCGTATGCTCTTACTCAAATCCATCCGAGAACATCAGGATCGGTCGATGATGCGCCCAGAGGGCTCTCACCTGCGTTCACTTTCATTCCGCGTAGGGGTTTGACACCCGAACACTCGCATACGAAGACGACTCCTTGGTCCGTGTTTCAAGACGGGCCGCTGATAACCATTACGCCAGCATCCTAGCAAAAGATGCGCGAACCTCAGTCCGCCCCAGGGTATTGCGCGGCGGGCTATAACACTCCCGGAGGAGCCACGTTCCCGGAGCCTTTATCCCCCAGGGCAAACTGATGCTGGCCTGGGCCCGGCGGAGTGCACCAGCGGGAGACCGCTGGATGATCCGCCGAGGCCCACGTCTGGTCACGAGCGCTTCCCTTTCAACAATTTCACGTACTGTTTAACCCTCTTTTCAAAGTGCTTTTCATCTTTCGATCACTCTACTTGTGCGCTATCGGTCTCTGGCCGGTATTTAGCTTTAGAAGACATATACCTCCCATTTAGAGCAGCATTCCCAAACTACTCGACTCGTCGAAGGAGCTTCACAGAGGCTCGGCGTCCAGCCAGACGGGGCTCTCACCCTCTATGGCGTCCCGTTCCAGGGAACTCGGAAGGCACCTCGCCAGAAGCATCCTCTACAAATTACAACTCGGGCCCCGGGGGGCCAGATTTCAAATTTGAGCTGTTGCCGCTTCACTCGCCGTTACTGGGGCAATCCCTGTTGGTTTCTTTTCCTCCGCTTATTGATATGCTTAAGTTCAGCGGGTATTCCTACCTGATTCGAGGTCAACTCTTGAGAAGTTGGGCGTTTTACGGGCAGTGGCCGCGCCGCGCTCCAAGTGCGAGGATAACTGAATTACTACGCAGAGGAGGCTGCGACGAGACCGCCGATTCATTTCGGGGGCGGCCCGCCCGGGCTGGCGGGCAGGGCCGATCCCCAACACCAAGCGCAAGACAGAGCTTGAGGGTTGAAATGACGCTCGAACAGGCATGCCCGCCAGAATACTGGCGGGCGCAATGTGCGTTCAAAGATTCGATGATTCACTGAATTCTGCAATTCACATTACTTATCGCATTTCGCTGCGTTCTTCATCGATGCCAGAACCAAGAGATCCGTTGTTGAAAGTTTTGATTCATTTTGATTTGCAAAAATCCACTCAGACATGCATTGGAAAACACAAGAGTTTTTTTGGTTGTATCCTCCGGCGGGCGCCTGGTTCCGGGTGCCCTCCCCCTCCCAGGCGCGAGGGCGTCGGGGGGGAGGCGGCTGCCCGGGGCTTGAAAGCCCGCCGAAGCAACGGCGTAGGTATAGGTTCACATGGGGTTTGGAGCGTAAAAACTCGGTAATGATCCCTCCGCTGGTTCACCAACGGAGACCTTGTTACGACTTTTACTTCCTCTAAATGACCGAGTTTGGAGAGCTTTCCGGCCCTGAGTGGTAGTTGCCCACCTCTCTGGGCCAGTCCGGACGCCTCACTGAGCCATTCAATCGGTAGTAGCGACGGGCGGTGTGTACAAAGGGCAGGGACGTAATCAACGCAAGCTGATGACTTGCGCTTACTAGGGATTCCTCGTTGAAGAGCAATAATTGCAATGCTCTGTCCCCAGCACGACGGAGTTTAACAAGATTACCCGGGCCTTCCGGCCAAGGGAGTACTCGCTGGCTCCGTCAGTGTAGCGCGCGTGCGGCCCAGAACATCTAAGGGCATCACAGACCTGTTATTGCCTCAAACTTCCATCGGCTTGAGCCGATAGTCCCTCTAAGAAGCCGGCGTACTGCCAAAGCAATACGGGCTATTTAGCAGGTTAAGGTCTCGTTCGTTATCGCAATTAAGCAGACAAATCACTCCACCAACTAAGAACGGCCATGCACCACCACCCACAAAATCAAGAAAGAGCTCTCAATCTGTCAATCCTCATTGTGTCTGGACCTGGTGAGTTTCCCCGTGTTGAGTCAAATTAAGCCGCAGGCTCCCGGTTGTTTTTACTTCTGGGGCCTCGCACCCGCTGGAAACGGCGGGTTGCGTGGTTGCCGCGCACGCTTTCGCGCACGCCCGGACTTTATCTTAGGCAGCGGCGGGCGCCTGGGCCTGCAAGCAAGCACGCGGCTTGCACCCCAAGAGCCCGCGCCACCCACCCCCGTCAAGTCTCTGAACCTTCCCCGTATGCGACCCCCGTAGAGGCCGCACCGTAGGGGCTTGGCTGCGGATTGTCCATTGTAGCATCCTCTCGCGTTGCTTCCGATACCCGAGGTCGTTAGCCTGGTGAGCAGGCCGTCGGTTTCCCGACGCCTGTCCGGAGCGAGGGCTTTAGGAGTTCCCCGTCAGTTTGAGGGTGTCGCCCTGCCGCGGGCGGCAGGACTAGCCATTAGTTTAGGGGAGAGCTCTCCCCTAGGAACACCACCGACCCTTTCGGGCGGCTTTCTGGAGCAGAGTTGACTGCGGCTTCACAGGTCAGGTTTACCCCTGGTGGTGCCCTTCCGTCAATTTCTTTAAGTTTCAGCCTTGCGACCATACTCCCCCTGGAGCCCAAGCACTTTGATTTCTCGTAAGGTGCCGAACGAGTCAAAAAATAACATCGTCCGATCCCTAGTCGGCATAGTTTATGGTTAAGACTACGACGGTATCTGATCGTCTTCGATCCCCTAACTTTCGTTCCTGATTAATGAAAACATCCTTGGCAAATGCTTTCGCAGTAGTTAGTCTTCAATAAATCCAAGAATTTCACCTCTGACAATTGAATACTGATGCCCCCGACTGTCCCTATTAATCATTACGGCGGTCCTAGAAACCAACAAAATAGAACCGCACGTCCTATTTCATTATTCCATGCTAATGTATTCGAGCATAGGCCTGCCTGGAGCACTCTAATTTTTTCAAAGTAAAAGTCCTGTTTCCCCGCCACACCCAGTGAAGGGCATGGGGTTCCACAGAGGGAAAGGCCCGGCCGGACCAGTGCACGCGGTGAGGCGGACCGGCCAGCCAGGCCCAAGGTTCAACTACGAGCTTTTTAACCACAACAACTTTAATATACGCTATTGGAGCTGGAATTACCGCGGCTGCTGGCACCAGACTTGCCCTCCAATTGTTCCTCGTTAAGGGATTTAAATTGTACTCATTCCAATTACAAGACCCAAAAGAGCCCTGTATCAGTATTTATTGTCACTACCTCCCCGGATCGGGATTGGGTAATTTGCGCGCCTGCTGCCTTCCTTGGATGTAGTAGCCGTTTCTCAGGCTCCTTCTCCGGGGTCGAGCCCTAACCCTCCGTTACCCGTTGCAACCATGTTTGGCCACTACCCAAACATCGAAAGTTGATAGGGAAGAAATTTGAATGAACCATCGCCGGCGCAAGGCCCTGCGATTCGAGAAGTTATCATGATTCACCAAGAGAGCCCAGAGGGCATTGGTTTTTAATCTAATAAATACATCCCTTCCGAAGTCGGGATTTTTAGCATGTATTAGCTCTAGAATTACCACGGTTATCCAAGTAGCAAGATACTATCAAATAAACGATAACTTATATAATGAGCCATTCGCAGTTTCGCCGTATAATTGCTTATACTTAGACATGCATGGCTTAATCTTTGAGACAAGCATATGACTACTGGCAGAATCAACCAGGTAACTATCGTTCGCCGGGGGTGGCCTGCCAGCGCCGCGGGGGCCGGCGCTGGAGAGAGTTAGTTTTCTGGTGGTCGCCCGCCACGAGGACGGGCGGCGCCTGGCGGGTGGCCCTTTAGCGCCGGCTTGCAAAGGCCAGCAGGACCGCCCGAGGCATTCCGCTTTCCCCCTCTAACGTTCCCCAGGGCCGCCGTCGGCGCGCACGTTCGTGCGGCCTGGGCGCCCTAGGAGGAGGACTCAGCGGGCATCGTCAGCCATTCCGGCGTCAGCTGCCCGTGGTTGGCCCCTGCTGCTCTGTGTCTACGGCGAACCCGCCCAGCGGCCAATCGCCCACAGAACCCATCCGGCACGCAGGAACGGGGCACGAGGCCCCCTGCTGCAGCCAGGCATATCCCGTACGCTGTGAAGCCGTAGCGACCAGTTTCGGGGACGTTTGGCGCCCATTATGACTCTGTCTCAACCGAGACGGAAGCCTGCAAGATCTTTTGAGAAGTCACCTATAGGCGCCGTGCAAGATATGGTACGTCGGGAGCGGTACTCGCCCACAAGCCAGCGCTCACACGCCCTGCAGCACAGGGCTTGCTCGCCTCTGACCCCGAGGGCTGTCCGGGCTGATCGCCCCTCCCTCACATACCCACCGACCCCATCGACGCTCCGGCCCCGCCCCCACCATACAACGCGCGTTTTTTTTTTTCTCGAAAACGCTCAATTTGTATGGCAAAAAAAAAAGGTCTGCTCCCGCCCATACAAACGAAAAACCCACGAGCGCAGATTTTGGGGAAAGTTCCTCGCGCGCCGCCCCGCACCACACCAGCGCCCGACGGCACACCCTGCGAGCGCTGCAAGCATGCACCAATTGCACTAGGCACCACCAGCGCCCGACGGCACACCCTGCGAGCGCTGCAAGCATGCACTAATGCACT
>NC_057317.1:3757500-3760000 GCF_000687475.1 Ustilaginoidea virens | reverse complement strand
CAGAGCTTGAGGGTTGAAATGACGCTCGAACAGGCATGCCCGCCAGAATACTGGCGGGCGCAATGTGCGTTCAAAGATTCGATGATTCACTGAATTCTGCAATTCACATTACTTATCGCATTTCGCTGCGTTCTTCATCGATGCCAGAACCAAGAGATCCGTTGTTGAAAGTTTTGATTCATTTTGATTTGCAAAAATCCACTCAGACATGCATTGGAAAACACAAGAGTTTTTTTGGTTGTATCCTCCGGCGGGCGCCTGGTTCCGGGTGCCCTCCCCCTCCCAGGCGCGAGGGCGTCGGGGGGGAGGCGGCTGCCCGGGGCTTGAAAGCCCGCCGAAGCAACGGCGTAGGTATAGGTTCACATGGGGTTTGGAGCGTAAAAACTCGGTAATGATCCCTCCGCTGGTTCACCAACGGAGACCTTGTTACGACTTTTACTTCCTCTAAATGACCGAGTTTGGAGAGCTTTCCGGCCCTGAGTGGTAGTTGCCCACCTCTCTGGGCCAGTCCGGACGCCTCACTGAGCCATTCAATCGGTAGTAGCGACGGGCGGTGTGTACAAAGGGCAGGGACGTAATCAACGCAAGCTGATGACTTGCGCTTACTAGGGATTCCTCGTTGAAGAGCAATAATTGCAATGCTCTGTCCCCAGCACGACGGAGTTTAACAAGATTACCCGGGCCTTCCGGCCAAGGGAGTACTCGCTGGCTCCGTCAGTGTAGCGCGCGTGCGGCCCAGAACATCTAAGGGCATCACAGACCTGTTATTGCCTCAAACTTCCATCGGCTTGAGCCGATAGTCCCTCTAAGAAGCCGGCGTACTGCCAAAGCAATACGGGCTATTTAGCAGGTTAAGGTCTCGTTCGTTATCGCAATTAAGCAGACAAATCACTCCACCAACTAAGAACGGCCATGCACCACCACCCACAAAATCAAGAAAGAGCTCTCAATCTGTCAATCCTCATTGTGTCTGGACCTGGTGAGTTTCCCCGTGTTGAGTCAAATTAAGCCGCAGGCTCCCGGTTGTTTTTACTTCTGGGGCCTCGCACCCGCTGGAAACGGCGGGTTGCGTGGTTGCCGCGCACGCTTTCGCGCACGCCCGGACTTTATCTTAGGCAGCGGCGGGCGCCTGGGCCTGCAAGCAAGCACGCGGCTTGCACCCCAAGAGCCCGCGCCACCCACCCCCGTCAAGTCTCTGAACCTTCCCCGTATGCGACCCCCGTAGAGGCCGCACCGTAGGGGCTTGGCTGCGGATTGTCCATTGTAGCATCCTCTCGCGTTGCTTCCGATACCCGAGGTCGTTAGCCTGGTGAGCAGGCCGTCGGTTTCCCGACGCCTGTCCGGAGCGAGGGCTTTAGGAGTTCCCCGTCAGTTTGAGGGTGTCGCCCTGCCGCGGGCGGCAGGACTAGCCATTAGTTTAGGGGAGAGCTCTCCCCTAGGAACACCACCGACCCTTTCGGGCGGCTTTCTGGAGCAGAGTTGACTGCGGCTTCACAGGTCAGGTTTACCCCTGGTGGTGCCCTTCCGTCAATTTCTTTAAGTTTCAGCCTTGCGACCATACTCCCCCTGGAGCCCAAGCACTTTGATTTCTCGTAAGGTGCCGAACGAGTCAAAAAATAACATCGTCCGATCCCTAGTCGGCATAGTTTATGGTTAAGACTACGACGGTATCTGATCGTCTTCGATCCCCTAACTTTCGTTCCTGATTAATGAAAACATCCTTGGCAAATGCTTTCGCAGTAGTTAGTCTTCAATAAATCCAAGAATTTCACCTCTGACAATTGAATACTGATGCCCCCGACTGTCCCTATTAATCATTACGGCGGTCCTAGAAACCAACAAAATAGAACCGCACGTCCTATTTCATTATTCCATGCTAATGTATTCGAGCATAGGCCTGCCTGGAGCACTCTAATTTTTTCAAAGTAAAAGTCCTGTTTCCCCGCCACACCCAGTGAAGGGCATGGGGTTCCACAGAGGGAAAGGCCCGGCCGGACCAGTGCACGCGGTGAGGCGGACCGGCCAGCCAGGCCCAAGGTTCAACTACGAGCTTTTTAACCACAACAACTTTAATATACGCTATTGGAGCTGGAATTACCGCGGCTGCTGGCACCAGACTTGCCCTCCAATTGTTCCTCGTTAAGGGATTTAAATTGTACTCATTCCAATTACAAGACCCAAAAGAGCCCTGTATCAGTATTTATTGTCACTACCTCCCCGGATCGGGATTGGGTAATTTGCGCGCCTGCTGCCTTCCTTGGATGTAGTAGCCGTTTCTCAGGCTCCTTCTCCGGGGTCGAGCCCTAACCCTCCGTTACCCGTTGCAACCATGTTTGGCCACTACCCAAACATCGAAAGTTGATAGGGAAGAAATTTGAATGAACCATCGCCGGCGCAAGGCCCTGCGATTCGAGAAGTTATCATGATTCACCAAGAGAGCCCAGAGGGCATTGGTTTTTAATCTAATAAATACATCCCTTCCGAAGTCGGGATTTTTAGC